>NC_056434.1:76640882-76668382 GCF_018296145.1 Oncorhynchus tshawytscha | reverse complement strand
TTACCATCTTCAATCGAATCAATTCCCATAAATAATATCCCCAAATCTTCTCTCAATGACATCAACCTTAACTTAGAACTTGATCCTTTCGCTTAAGAGTTAGAGGACAAATTGTGATTTCATGATTGTTAGATTCAGTCAAATAACTAAAACATTGAAATCATTTCGCCCTGTGAGAACAGCTAGCACATAAGGACGCAATTTGTGCATTTCCTCCTCCTCTGCCTCCTCCTCACTAAAGACATGGTGAAGAGGAGACTTGCTAACCTTCCTCTCTCCACCTCTGCCCGCCTCAGTGCCCAGCCCCAGAGGGCCAACGCAAGGCAGATGCCTGTCTCTTCTGTTCTGTGTTAGTTAACAGCCGCCATGCGCTCCACCACCGCTCCACTCGTCCCATTTCATCAGTCTAATTCACATCAACCCTGACTAAAAGCTAATAACGTAGGAGCTCGGCGATCATGACCTGTGCCAGAATACACAGAGGGGTCCCTATTGACGAAATAAAACACAAGTAGGATGAAGGAATAATGTTTCGTAGCAGAGAGTTACAGTATGTCTAGTTTGGAAACATAAGCCCAAAAGACAGCTACCATACCTTAGGGAAGAGTGGAAGTCAGATAGCAGTTCTGTAGTAGATCTCTGCCTCTGGGCTACAGTCAGAAAGTCTCTTGAATCAGCTGAGTTGGGAACCTGGCCCATCAAACTTCCCCGGGCTACAGGAAATTGTGGTGTTTGATACTAACTAGTCAGCATATCAACCACCCTGTCCCAATCAGCATATGTTCACAGCTCTCATTCATTCCACTTTGGCACCAAACTTAACTGGCCCAACAAACAGGTAGTGATGTTTTTCCAATGTATATTCGTTACACAGCACGGAGGCAGCCTAACCCTATTTTCCCTAATGGGGCATTTATTACACACTAGCATTCATGCCTTTGTTTCCTGTGCTGTTCAATTCCCTGTCGAATTCCCTAATCTTACAGGCCCTTGCACCACCTTGAGCACCTGTGGAGGGTGGCCTAATGCCAGCGCCGCAGGGACTAAGGAGAGAAGGAAGGGGGGAGGTAGAGAGAGAAGGATAATCCTGTTAGCAAACTAATCACTGTGCCCAGAAACCACACAGGGAGAACGTCTAGGGATGCCACGAGTCTCTACTACTAGGAAGGAAACCTGTCATGGCTGCAAGCTCATCATTTAAGAAAGGCAAGAGGGGAGGCTATCAGAGAGCAGGCTGGGAGTCCATTACCCATAATCAACCAAGGCCCTTGAGGAGAGTTCGCTGAACAGGAGTGCAGAGAGCAAAACTCGGCCAACACTCCAGCAAGAGATCATGCCTTGCAACAGGTGAAGCACTTTGACTTTCATATTTCAGAATATTACTTCAGCATGGTCATGGGCAGGTTAATAGGCAAACAGGGGATGACTTTTCATAGAATGGAATGACTGAGTGTTCATTATTTTTTGATGATCGTAAGAGATTTCACTGTGGTTAAGTTCTTGCCCATTTGCCACCCTATGTGACTGCCTAGAGTTGCTTAATGGGAGGGCAGCTGGACACTGAGTTTCCAAGAAATAAATAAGCTTGCATCAGCAACTATGGGTGTGTTTATAAATTCAATCTGGAGTGCCAGAGTGCGTTCAGAGTGCGCTCTGGGCACTCGTAAATTCAGAGGGTTCCACTCTCGGAGTGTTCAGAGCACACACTGGACGCTCAGGCCGAGGAGAAGGGTTGATCCAAGCATTCTGACCTCACAATGGCAGTCAAGCACCCAAGCTAACTGGCTAACGTTGGCTAGCTTGCTAGCTACTTCCAGACACAATAGAGACTCCGACCATTTTAATCGCACTAGCAGAGCTGGTTAGGCTGTTTTCATGTTATTGTAACTGTGCTGTTGGCAACAATTTAATTACGCTTTTTTGCCGACGTTTACTGACACCAGTCATGTTCAACAGGTGTTGAGCGTTCATAAATTTAGCAGTTATTCTGCACTCTGGCACACTCAGACGAGAGTGCTCTGAAATCAAAGTACATAGCCAAAGTGAATTTACAAACGCACCCTATATAAAAATGCTACAGTATCCTATATGCTAAGCCTCTTTCCCTCAGATGAACAACCAGTCCTTGGTTCCTACTGTCCTTTGGAGCTGTGCACACCAAGGACAACCATGGCAGACACCTCAATGGTGTTTACATTAAACTTAAAAGTTATTCCAAAAGGAGAATATTATTTAAATAAATGAATAGATCAAGTATTCTATGTAACAATCTTAGGAGTTGTATGGTACTTGTACATACAACAGAAGATTGCATTCATATTTCATGCCCATCGTGATATGCTTACCATATATTTTATATTCAACATTTTAGAAAACAGAACACATTATGGCCTTTTAAAGCAATCAATCATATGTTTCAAAACAAACATAAGTAGCAACAACAAGAAGAGAGACAGCGTAGTGTAATTCTTAAAAGTCTAAACTGTTGGGGGGGGCGTAAGGTTTAAAAGTGTCTGGAGATATCAGAAAGCTCAGGAAATACACTACCTGTCAAAGGTTTTATAACACCTACTCCTTCAAGGATTTTTCTTTATTTTTACTATTTTCTACATTGTAGAATAGTAGTGAAGACATCAAAACTATAAAATAAAACATATGGAATCATGTATTATCCAAAAAAGTGTTCAACAAATCAAAATATATTTTATTATTTGAGATTCTTCATATAGCCACTATTTGCCTTGATGAAAGCCTGTCACACTCTTTGAATTCTCTCAACCAGCTTCACCTGGAATGCTTTTACAACAGTATTGAAGGAGTTCCCACATATGCTGAGCACTTGTTGGCTGCTTTTCCTTCACTCTGCGGTACAACTCATCCAAAACCATCTCAACTTAGTTGAGGTCGGGGGATTGTGGAGGCCAGGTCATCTGATGCAGCACTCCATTACTCTCCTTCTTGGTAAAATAGCCCTTACACAGCCTGGAGGTGTGTTGCGTCATTATCCTGTTGAAAAATAAATGAGAGTCCCACTAAGCCCAAACCAGATGGGATGGTGTATCGCTGATGAATGTTGTGGTAGCCATGCTGGTTAAGTGTGATTTGAATTCTAAATAAATCCCAGACAGTGTAACCAGCAAAGCACCCCCACATCATCGCACCTCCTCTTCCATGCTTTACGGTGGAAAATACACATGCAGAGTTCATCCGTTCAATCACACCGCGTCTCACAAAGACACAGCGGTTGGAAACAAAAAATCTCCAATTTGGACTACAGACCGAAGGACACATTTCCACCGGTCTAATGTCCATCACTCGTGTTTCTTGGCCCAAGAAAGTATCTTATTCTTATTGGTGTCCTTTAGCTCTGCATCTGTCCTCGTGCTCCTAGACCTTAGTGCTGCTTTTGATACCATCGATCACCACATTCTTTTGGAGAGATTGGAAACCCAAATTGGTCTACACGGACAAGTTCTGGCCTGGTTTAGATCTTATCTGTCGGAAAGATATCAATTTGTCTCTGTGAATGGTTTGTCCTCTGATCAATCAACTGTATATTTCAGTGTTCCTCAAGGTTCCATTTTAGGAACACTATTGTTTTCACTATATAATTTACTTCTTGGGGATGTAATTCGAAAACATAATGTTAACTTCCAC
Source organism: Oncorhynchus tshawytscha (assembly GCF_018296145.1). Taxonomy (NCBI): domain Eukaryota; kingdom Metazoa; phylum Chordata; class Actinopteri; order Salmoniformes; family Salmonidae; genus Oncorhynchus; species Oncorhynchus tshawytscha. The sequence goes on along the minus strand of NC_056434.1, from coordinate 76,664,725 downwards.
TGCTATGCGGATGACACACAGCTGTACATTTCAATGAAACATGGTGAAGCCACACAGTCTCCTCTGAACAGTTGATGTTGAAATTTGTCTGTTACTTGAACTCTATGAAGCCTTTACTGGGCTGCAATCTGAGGCTGGTAACTCTAATGAACTTATCATCTGCAGCAGAAGTAACTCTGGGTCTTCCATTCCTGTGGCAGTCCTCATGAGAGCCAGTTTCATCATAGCGCTTGATGGTTTTTGCGACTGCACTTTCAAAGTTCTTGAAATGTTCTGTATTAACTGACCTTCATGTCTTAAAGTAATGATGGACTGTTGTTTCTCTTTGCTTATTTGAGCTGTTCTTGTCATAATATGGGCTCGGTCTCTTACCAAATAGGGCTATCTTCTGTATACCACCCCTACCTTGTCACAACACAACTGATTGGCTCAAACACATTAAGAAGTAAAGAAATTCCAGAAATTAACTTTTAAGAAGGCACACCTGTTAATTGAAATGCATACCAGGTGACTACCGCATGAAGCTGGTTTAGAGAATGTCAAGAGTGTGCAAAGCTGTTATCAAGGCAAAGGGTGGACATTTAAAGAATTTCAAATATAAAATATATCTTGTTTTACACGTACACTACATGACCAAAAGTAGATGGGCTGGACACTTGCTCGTCAAACATTTCATTCCAAAATCGTTGGAGTTGGTCCCCCTTTTGTTGCTATAACACCCTCCACTCTTCTGGGAAGACTTTCCATTAGATGTTGGAACATTTTTGTGGGCTCGCATTCGGCATTCCAATTCATCCCAAAGGTTGTTGATGGGTTTGAGGTCAGGGCTCTGTGCAGGACAGTCAAGTTCTTTCATACCGATCTCGACAAATCATTTCTGTATGGACCTCGCTTTGTGCACGGGGGCATTGTCATCCTGAAACAGGAAAGGGCCTTCCCTAAACTGTTACCACAAAGTTGGAAGCACAAAATTGTATAGAATGTCATTGTATGCTGTAGCATTAAGATTTCCCTTCACTGGAACTAAGGGGCCTAGCACAAACCATTAAATACAGCCCGAGACCATTATTCCTCCTACACTATGCATTGAGGCAGATAGTGTTCTCCTGGCATCCGCCGAATCTAGATTCATCCGTCGGACTGCCAGATGGTGAAGCGTCATTCACCACTCCAGAGAATGCGTTTCCACTGCTCCAGAGTCCAGTGGCGGTGAGCATTAATCCACTCCAGCTAACACTTGGAATTGCACATGGTGATCTTAGGCTTGTGTGCGGCTACTCGGCCATGGAAAACCATTTCATGAAGCTCCCGATTAACAGTTCATATTTTGACTTTGCTTCCAGAGGTTTAGGATTTATTTCTTTTTTCAACAGCTCTCTATCTCATCCAGTATTCTTACTTTGACTCCTATGGACCTGGAACAGACACTATTCAGTAGTAAGGGCTTTAAAAGAGCGCAGACAGCCTCTAATCATTCACCAAAATAGACATGAAATGACTTCTCGGTCCTGTATGGACATAATGTCACGGCTGTGCTTTTTAAGTGACAGTACTTATTACGCTGTACAGTCTCTGCAATAAGTGTCAATTAATTCCCAATTAGACTGTCTCCTTATGTCATTACTGACACACAGCTGATACTTTTCATGCAGGGACTCTTGTTCTTTTTTGGAAAGTTAACTCGCCTGAACCAAGTCGAGAAAAATATAACCCTCCTTTGAAACTGCAGTCAATTAGGAGTTTCACTTAAATTCCACTGTGTTTCAGTGACTGACATTTAGAAGGTTCTGCTCTCTGACAGTGATTTTAATTGCCTTTTTGGCTTAAATGTCCCGCTAATTATAATGTACATACAGGTAGTTGTGTATGTGACTGAAAAAAAATGTAATACATCCAATTGCACAAAATTGATTCTTCGTCCTTTCGTCATGGAGATAATATCATCAATAAAATTACTCCTGACACGAAAGGAGGGAAAATGAAAGAGTTTGGGGTAAGATCTTATGAGACTTGCATGCAGCAAGATTACCAATCAATGGCTAACTGGAGAGAAAACTCAAGTATCTGTCATAGGGTTATGTTTAACATGACAATTTAGCCTTCCAAATCAAGATGAATTGTACTCTGCTGCTTAAAGTAATACAGGGAGGGACATTAGCCTTAGCGTGGTTTCTCCTCTGTTGCTCTGCACCACGCCACCAAGTTACAACGGTACAGCCTGTGCCTGTCTGATCCAGCTCCTTCTGGGACAACTCTCTCCATCCAATCCACACTTTGAACTGGTCAGCTCCCATGGTGCACAGGGAGACCCTTGGCAAGCCATTTCCCAGGTCATGGCGCTTGACAACAGAGTTTCAAAACCTAGAGGCCCAACATCGCAATACTTCAGGGAACGCTTTGCAAAGCAGACTCGACAGACCAGACTGGGGTTTGGGGTTTGAGAAGTCAATAAGAGAAGCGTGAAATTATTATTTAGTTGTTAATTTTCTCGATTTCTAAAAGAACAACCTAGATTCGAGCCAATATCTTAAAGTAACTGTCCAGAAAAATCTCACTTTTAAAAGTTAATATTCTGTTAACTCATACCCAAGTAATGTGGTTGTCTCATCTTATACATGGAGAAAAAAAAACACTTCAAAATCCCACCTCAAAGTTGTAACTTTAACAGACAGTTTCACAAATGCTTGAGGATGAGCTCGCCAATCAGCGCTCTAGAGGAGAATGAGCTGGCCAATCAGCGGTCTACTTACATAAATATTTTTAATGACCGGTAATTCTGCTGTTGGGTTACCCCCACACCATTCCAACACAGAAAACAATTTCACTCAAATTGTAAGTAATTATAGGTCATATTTCATAGAAATCTGGAAACACTGGACAGCTACACATTTTCATTTTCGTCAAAAACAACTTAATTTCGAAGGAGTGCCTTTGATTTGACGGCATTTGATGGCAATGACTGTTAGACGCCATGACGTGTTTCTGTGCATGACATCGCTTACAAGCATGATTTGGGATTTCTATTGGAGAAGCAGTTTATAGGCATCTTCATACTTAACCATCTTTGGCTTGACCCTGTCCGAAAGCAAAGCCTCTAGTGGGTAACTGGGAGGGGAACAGAGTAGACACTGATTACAGACATGGGGTGGATATGATCTGATGTAGAGGGGGAAAAAACATACCTTAGAGCTGTACAGTGGGAGGGGGCATGACAGATTCTGTCCTGTATTTCAGGGCACAGGCAGGGGCTTGGGTTGGAGGGGAAATTATGTGAACTGTAGAGATGACAGGCAATCCTGCAAAGGACAGGATGTGTGTGTGTGGGGGGGGTATATATTGTGCATTCATACAGGCCACAATTATCCTAGCCCTTATACTCACTGTGTCCTGCAGGGAAGTCCTTGCCTCTATTTCAGGGTCATGACAGTGGGCTACAGAGCTGACCGGTGGCTCTATTGTTTGGTGACAGTGAGAGATGTCTATTCCCTGCTGTATTAATGGTGGTTTGGCTTCACTCCTAGCTGGTGCAATCAGGTCTCATGCAACAGCTATTCTTCTAAGAAGTGTGGTTTAGATAGAATAGTATTTCCCAGGACGCAAAGAGCTTTGAGACCCCAGTTAGAAAAGGTTATTTCAATTCACAATGCTTTAAGCGGCAGGTAGCCTGGCGGATAAGAGCGTTGGGCCAGTAACTGAAAGGTTGCTGGATTGAATCCCCAAGCTGACAAGGTCAAAATCTGTCGTTCTGCCCCTGAGCAAGACAGTTAACCCACTGTTCCCCGGGTGCCGATGACGTGGATATTGATTAAGGCAGCCCCCCGCACCTCTCTGATTCAGAGGGGACGGGTTAAATGCAGAAGACACACTTCAGTTGAATGCATTCAGTTATACAACTGACTAGGTATTTTCCTTTCTACTACATGTGACTGTTTGATACATTATGATACATTATCTATCAGTGTCCTAACGCACATGAGGACTCTTGTAGGGCAATTCAACGGTAACAGTGACACTGACTCACTTTCACCGTTTGGTGACACTTTCACTTGAAAATTATAAATTGTCATTATGAATTTACTTAGCAAACATAGTTTTTTTGTTTGACATACATTTTAAAGTGAAACATCTCAGTGTCACTCTGTTACTGTGGAATTGCCCTCTAGCCTATCATGTCCGTCTGAGAGGCCGAGAATAGACACTCTCTCCAGATCGAGAGGGATTGGTAAATCACATCCCGTGCATGGTGGCCAGGTCTTTATCTGTCTCGTCTGGGCCTCAGAGAGATGGAGGTACTTGGGATGTCCCCAACTCACAGAGAGAAAAACAGAGAGAGAGAGAGAGAGAGAGAGAGAGAGAGAGGTGATTAAAATGACTCTCTCATGCAGAAAAGAGAGAAAAATTGAGGAAGGGGGGACAGAGGGGAGAGGGGGATCTTGGTAACTTTCAGTAGGGACATTGTGCAGATAGCCAGAATTTGAATACAGGCCACAAGGACGTCTGGAAAGCATTCAAGATGTCTGTGAGTGTGGAAAGGAGGGAGCGATGGAGCCAGGGTGATCTAACAGATGTTGTGTCTTAGAAAATGGCTGGAGGAGATCCAGCAAAGCTTTGTTTCCCTCCTGAGAGAGTGGCAAACCCGCGCTGCCTCCAATCTACACAGCTCTCCACTTAAACACAGGTGTGTGCCAATTACCAGGACTCAAAAGTGTTTGACAAAAATACACCTATAGAAAGTGGAACACTAGGGGATGGGGCAGGCTGAGGTGAAGTGCTTCTTGGGGAATATTGTGCAGTACTACTTTGTTGACCAGAGAGAGATTCATTGTTTCCATTCATCCCTCGGTCTCGCTCAGATATGCCTATGCTAGGGCTCTTTGTTCCTGCAAAAGTACTGTCAAAAGAATAAAGTTAATATATTTGGAATAAATTCATGTCTTTACAAGTAAATGGGTTACAAAAATGAGAACACACATCACATTATGTATACAATTTCCACTGAGGAAACACCTACCTCAATTTGACCTTCCTTCTTCCAACAATGTTGCAGGAACATTTCCTGATTGATTCAAACAACAAACTAAAGCAAAAATCATAACTAGCACACTGTTAAAGCAACTAGGTAGGAGGTAGGATGTTGATGTACATCAAATCACAAAGGGAGAAGAGGGAACCTGTCCAAGCCCCACTCACCATAGCAAATCTAAACATGGCTTACTCCATCTTCCTCTGGCTGGGCCTGCACCAGCTCTCTTCGTCATCGCCCACCCTCACCAGCCCCCAATGTCTGGCAAATCCAATCGGGTTGCTCTGTTGTAGGCTTGGTCATTTAGGCTAGTCCCAGGCCTGTGTGGCCCTCATCATATCCACAGATCCTTAGGGTTGTGGTGATAGCTAGCATTAGCCATCAAACACAAGGAGGTCTGGAAAGAGCAGAGAGGCAACAGAAGAAACCTAGCAGGGGATGTTTGTAGGAGTACAACTCACCTCAGCCAAATGACTACAGGCTTTACGTTTGTATTGTGTGCCCATCTGCAGTGCTAGCTTCTTCCTTCAGCTCTAACATAGGAAGCACCCATTGGAAAACTGTGTTTTGGGATGAACATCTTAATTAAGAAGTTGTAGTTGATCAATTGGTTGTGTGTTTTTCTCCTCTTCTCTTGGTTTTAGTCCTTCAGTACCAATGCCAATTGTCTCACATTGGATTACATTTGGCATAACCAGCAGACAATATTTCAGGTCTGTAGGAGGTTGGCAGTATAAGATAAGTAGCTTGCTGGTGGATAGGTTCTTCTACAACAATGGTCCTTGTGTGACATTGCCAAGGACTTCTCCTCTAGGCATTTGAAAGAACTCATGGCCTCTTGCACAGATGGAGAGCTAGACAGAAGAGGATAAGGGAGAGAAATAGAGAGAAGGGGAGAGGCAGAGGGAATACCAGCTTCTGCCTTCTAATTCCCCAGGTCCCTACGGTCTCAGCTGTTTCCTCTCCGTCTCTCTTCTTCCTCATCTCTGGCAGGTGTTGAATTGTTTTTTTCACAACTTTCTTCCTCACAACATTCACCACATTCATAGTTCAGAGCCTCACTGATATTTCTGTGTGAGCTTGATTAACAAGGGGCTTTTCTGACTGCCCTGTTTTCTTGGTTAAATATTCCCCTATAATGTCTGGTTAAATACAAGGCTTACCCCTTCAGGATTATAAATTCTGTGGCTTTTGGGACACATTATTTAAATAATATCATCACACCCCAGATGATGGTGTGTTTTGGAAGGACAGACAGGACAGACAGGCAGACAGGCAGACAGGCAGACAGGCAGACAGGCAGACAGGCAGACAGGCAGGAGGCAGGCAGGACAGGCAGGCAGGCAGACAGACAGACAGGACAGACAGGCACAGGACAGGAGGCAGGACAGACAGGACAGACAGGCAGGCAGGAGGCAGGCAGACAGACAGACAGACAGAGGACAGACAGGACAGACAGACAGACAGACAGACAGACAGACAGACAGACAGACAGACAGACAGAGAGCCTTCTATGCCATCAAAAGGAACATAAAATTCGACATAACAATTAGGATCTGGCAAAACAAATACTTAAATCAGTTATAGAACCCATTGCCCTTTATGGTTGTGAGGTGTGGGGTCCGCTCACCAACCAAGAATTCACAAAATGGGACAAACACCAAATTGAGACTCTGCAAAAATAACCTCTGTGTACAATGTAAAACACCAAATAACGCATGCAGAGCAGAATTAGGCAGATACCCGCTAATGATCAACATCCAGAAAAGAGTTGTTAAATTCTACAACCACATAGAAGGTAGTGATTCCCAAACCTTCCATAACAAAGCCATCACCTACAGAGAAATAAACCTGCCGAAGATTCCCCTAAGCAAGCTGGTCCTGGGGCTGTGTTCACAAACAAACCTCACAGAGCCCCAGGACAGCAACACAATTAGACCCAACCAAATCATGAGAAACCAAAAAGATAATTACTTCACACATTGGAAAGAATTTACAACAAACAGAGCAAACTAGAATGCTATTTGGCCCTACACAGAGAGTACACCGCGGCAGAATACCTGACCACTGTGACTGACACAAAACGAAGGAAATCTTTGATTATGTACAGACTCAGCGAGCATGGCCTTGCTATTGAGAAAGGCTGCCGAAGGCAGACCTGGCTCTCAAGAGAAGACAGGCTATGTGCACGCTGACCACAAAAGGAGGTGGAAACTGAGCTGCACTTCCTAACCTCCTGCCAAATGTATGACCATATTCGAGACACATATTTCCCTCAGATTTCACAGGCCCACAAAGAATTTGAAAACAAATCCAATTTTGATAACAACCCATTTGTGACCTGTTGCCACAAGAAAAGGGCAACCAGTGAAGAACAAACACCATTGTAAATACAACCCATATTTATTTATTTTCACTTTTGTACTTTAACGATTTGCACATCGTTACAACACTGTATATAGACATAATATGACATTTGAAATGTCTTTATTCTTTTGGAACTTCTGTGAGTGTAATGTTTACTGTTAATTTATATTGTTTATTTTCTACCTCACTTGCTTTGGCAATGTTAACATATGTTTCTCGTGCCGATAAAGCCCTTAATTGGAATTGAGAGAGAACGAGAGAGAGAGCGCGAGAGAGAGAGACCCCGAATAGCAGAAGAGTTTACCACAGTCTCTATCTGCACTCCTTGGGCAGGGGCTGACTGCAGAACCAGCATCTATGGGCTTTAAAACAGCAGCCCCCAGTGGCCACCATCACTCACTGCAGCCAAAGCCTCAGTCCGTCTCCAGACAGAGATAACTTTATTTATTCAGAGTGCAGCATCATTTAGATAAGGCTGCGATAGTCACAAGCTAATCAGGGCCGGCTTACGGCCAGTGGGTTTTTTAATCGAGCGTTGTGATGTCTTGTTCCCGTGCAGGTATTGGTTTTCCCCAGTCCTTAGATGTGTGTAATAGAGGGAAGGTTTAGTCTGGCTCAGTGTGGAGAATCTGTCTGACCACACAGACACAACACAGCATCTCCCTGTCACTACTGAGCCAAGCTTGTTTGGGATGCAGCCGCGATGACAGCCAGTGTGATGAACCAATTTGTTCCATGCTCATCTCAGGCCCTATTCCCCACCGCCAAAGCAGGAAATGTACAGGCCCTAAAGAGGGTTTAGTGAACACAGCTGCAGGGGGGAGACATCGTGTTGGACAACTCTGGATGATTTGGAGTCCTCTTCTGGAATCAGCTCTTTCTAGCTACTCAACACAGGTGTTACTACCGTATGCATGTCTGTGACATTTGTGAACATTCAACTGGATGAAGAGTAACAACACAATGATTTGACTGGCGTTGATGTTGTTTTGATGAATGATAGAAGGGCTGTCATTAGGAACCACCAGGAGACATGCATCAGTAACAGTCAAAGCCAAGCCGGAGGCTCCCTAGAGTGGTGATCAAAGTTGTTGTGTTCAATAAATTCCTGACTGCTAAAAACCTCCCGTCAGTGAATGGAAAAGGGCATTTTACGGTCTTTACGCACGTTGTTCTGGTTTATCTGCCAGAGAAGGCAGATGCAAAGTAAACACATTTTCTGGGACAGTTTGTCAAAGAGTTAGAGTGACAGCCACTTACTTCACACTGTTGACTGTGAATATAAGCAAAATAACATTTGAAAGATCTCACTGGAGAGTTCTTACGCACACACATACATACACACGTCATTTTCTGCATTTGACGGGAGCGGAATTGGTGGAATGGTATCAAATACATCAAACACAAGGTTTCCATGTGTTTGATGCCGTTCCTTTTGCGCCGTTCCATTATTACGAGCCGTCCTCCCCTCACCTCCCCTCAGCAGCCTCCACTGATCTCAAGGTCCCTCACCTCCCCTCAGCAGCCTCCACTGATCTCAAGGTCCCTCACCTCCCCTCAGCAGCCTCCACTGATCTCAAGGTCCCTCACCTCCCCTCACCTCCCCCAGCAGCCTCCACTGATCTCAAGGTCCCTCAGCCTCCCCTCACCTCCCCTCAGCAGCCTCCACTGATCTCAAGGTCCCTCACCTCCCCTCCACACCTCCCCTCAACAGCCTCCACTGATCTCAAGGTCCCTCACCTCCCCTCACCTCCCCTCAGCAGCCTCCACTGATCTCAAGGTCCCTCACATCGCTCAGCTCAATTGGTGAAATGTTTCTCTGCCGTAAAGATATGGGAATGCATTCCCTTCTAATGAGTCTAGCATGTATGAGGTGATTTGGAGGCAATTAACAATGAGAGGAGGAGAGGTCCTCACCCCGATACATCACAGTGAACAGGGGCTCCAGGGTTCCAGTTTATGAAAATGAATATGCATGGAATATAAGTGTTATAATGAGCAAAGTAAGGTCCATTGGGGAGGGTTATTGTTACTGCAAAAGAGGCAACAAATATGGTCCATTTACAGTGTGTTTCATTATAGAGAAGACTTCATTAGCAGACAACAGGTGGATGATAACTTCTTTAGCAAACCCACCTTGTTGATTGACAGCTATATATTTTTTCAATTAAATATTTTTTCTCATGAAAAAATGTTTATTGGATAAATCTGATCGTCTACTGACACAAATAGGGGGTTTCACATGTCCGTGTTAACACAGGCAGCACATTTCTGATCTTTTTTTCAATAATTGGTCTTCTGACCAATCTGAACAGCTCTGAAAAAGATCTGATGTGATTGGTCAAGAGACCAATTAGTGGAAAGAAAATCAGAATTGGGCTGCCTGTGTGAATGCAGCCATTGTGTACAGGCTTTAGAAAACCACACAGGCCCCGATTCTGACCCGAGTTAATTTTAAGCAAGCATAAATTGATAATATTCCCTTTTTATGCAGTTGTCTCTATGTGTATTCTGATCTTGAACTTAAGCATGAGAATAGTATGCTTTTCACCAACTATTCGTTCGGGGTGGAGATCTAAAGAATTAAGGTGTGGCGGAGGTGTGTCTATAGATAATCTGTATTCTGACCTTGATAACCGTATTCTGACTCTCATAATTCCACCACCTTTACGCGTGAGGAAACCATCAATAACATCGACCAAACCTGCCGGTTCCAAGTGGAAAAGGCATCTACTTTATTTTTTCCCGATAGAAATTCTCCATGCACTGTAATATATAAATGGATAAGAACTATTACAAAGAGCTAGATAAATCAGTAATTCATTTGGAGAAGGGGACTGTAAATACACAGATCCCTGGAAACTAATGTGAAACCAGCCATATGGAAGCAAACTGAAAATCAAATCAACATGACATGTATTACGGCCCCTTGTCCACAGAGAAATAGGCTTTAAATAGCTGTGCCGTTATTCAGTATTTTAATTGTGTACACTCATAATTTGTGTGGATGAAATTTGGACACCCAAGCTATAGGCTTCTGTAGGGCTGAACCTGCCGAGTTGATGTATGCGCTGTAGAATATATTAATTATAGCCTATGCCCGGGCATTTCTCCTTTTATTTTACAATTTATAAATATTAGCCACCGTCAGTAATACCCACATGCAATTATAACTGTCACTTTAGTGTTCGTTTTCTTCAATTTGTAGTTTACATTTTGCATCATTTAATTCCGTTGACCTTTCTCTTCTCTGTCATGTCCAAGTTGTTCCTGAGGGTCGCTATTAGTGCATAATGTTAGGATGACGTTGTGCAGTAATTTGGAACATGTAGCCTGTTTGAATCATTATGGAACTCAGACCACACCTACTGTAGCAGGTTCAACCTGGAGCCTGACGCACAGTTCACAACGACTGGACGGTTGATATACAGTTCCATGATTAGTGATGATTAGGGTAGATTTATAGGATTATTGTTCAATCCTTATTGTACACTTTTTTCCACCTTCCAATATTGAACTTGAGTATGACAACTTTCAGGATGAATTAAAACACTATATTTTTTAATTCATCAATATATTTAGTGCGTAAAGGCTCTCCAAACCTGTTTTTTTTTAATGATTCATACAAAATGTGTCTAAAGAATCTACAAGATCAGGGTATTTTTTTAATCTACCAGTTGGGGCTGAAACGGAAACGAAGATGCATAAATGGCATTCTTTCATTGATCCATATATTCTGAACCTGTTCTCTTGGTGTATTGTAGTCTGTCAACAAAATTCGAATTAAAAGGTACACCGTATTTAAAGGGATTGCTTAAGAAAAACGCACTGAAAACCATATTGAATGAAAACCATGCCTGGGTTTCCATCAGTGTTAAAGCATTGCCTTACAGCAGCCACACTGAGATGCCACTGCTGCACTCAGATTGGAAATTAAGTTTGCACTCCAGTCCTTTTGTTATGATATGACAAATAAACATAGTGAGGTGAAGGAAAGAAAGATAGAAAAATGGTATGAGTGTTTTGTAATAAAGGATATATCTTCAGAGGATAATTAAGTGAATGTAAGTGAATCGTTTCAAGCAGGGCCGTGCACAGACCACTCAGGAGTAACTCAAACTGAGACTTTTTTTTAACAAAGAACTATCTATTTCTGCAAAAACACACTTACTCCTCACAAATTGTAAGCAAGCCAGATACAATGCCTCCTAAAGACATGATTGACATTTGGAAAAGAGGGTGGGCTACCAGCTGGTCGTTGATGATTGATGTAAATCTGCTAGTTTGCTAGCTCAATTTTTTTTAACTGATTGTGATTTATCTTCAATGCTCTTAAAATAATAACTTTATATTATAATATTCATAACTCAAGATATATGGCTGGTTGGCTAGTGGCTTATGTGGATATTTTAGTAGGCCTTAATGTTGGTTAGCTAGAGTCTAGACTACCTGTGTTGCTGCTGCAGACTGAGGAAGGGATGGAGTTGGGTCGGAGAGGCTCTTCTCTCGTTCTGCCTTTCTCAGCTAGTATCACCCAACTAGACCGAATATGGATGATGACGTAAATCAAGTGTTAACAAGCATTAATACAATGTTATGCTGCAGTGGCAGAACTGTTGGTATTTAAACTAGGTAGCCAGTTACACACACTCGCCCAGGCAGGGTGGAGGTGTGGGGGTGGCAAACTTCATGACATCAAGACGACTTACGGACAAAAAAAATGTATATCACCAACCAAAAGGGCACCCAAAAGGGCACTTAGTTAGTGGGGGACAAAGGTCACGTACTGGGAACAGATCGATTCTGATCTGTGCACGTACCTGGCCTCAAGTAAAAATAACAACAACAAGATTTAGGGAGGGCCTGTCTCTTTCATCTTGTGAAAGAGACAGGCACTCACAGACTATTTACAGTATGTAAATGACCTAGTAGGCATATAGAAAGATGACGTGTGCAAGTGAGCTGGAAAAAAGTCTCAGAGCCTAAACCAAACACCATAATCATCATGATGGCCATTATACATGTAGACCTCCCAGAATTACCTCGGATGCCCTGAGAGGGTAGATGAGGCCAGCCGGAGCGAGAAGAAAGTACACTTCATGTTTCAGCTGCACTTAATGTACTATGATATACAGTATTAAAGGTGTACTCCCATTAATGTGTTCCCACATTCCCTTTCAGCCAACATTCACTATGCAGGGAAGGGATTTTCAGGAGATGTAATATGAGGGCTATTATGCGACGTGGACTAATGTGCTTTACAGAAGTTTGTATGTAACTTTGCACAAGGATGACTCAGATAAAAGGATATAACCTGTAATATTCTAGTGACTGACAGTGGCCACTCGTAGTATGTGAGGACAGGGCAGGAGCCTAACATAATATACTTACCTTGTCCTCAGGTGTTAACTTTAAGATGCACTACTGTAGTTGTGCTTTAAGATGCACTACTGTAGTTGTGCTTTAAGATGTACTACTGTAGTTGTGCTTTGAGATGGACCCATTCACTACTGTAGTTGTGCGTTGAGATGGACCCATTCACTACTGTAGTTGTGCTTTGAGATGGGCCCATTCACTACTGTAGTTGTGCTTTGAGATGGGCCCATTCACTACTGTAGTTGTGCTTTGAGATGGACCCATTCACTACTGTAGTTGTGCTTTGAGATGGGCCCATTCACTACTGTAGTTGTGCGTTGAGATGGACTCATTCACTACTGTAGTTGTGCGTTGAGATGGGCCCATTCACTACTGTAGTTGTGCGTTGAGATGGGCCCATTCACTACTGTAGTTGTGCGTTGAGATGGGCCCATTCACTACTGTAGTTGTGCGTTGAGATGGGCCCATTCACTACTGTTGTTACACTTATCCTGAAACGTATATACCCCCAAAACCTCTAAACTGTCCACTTATTCACTGACCAAGACGTGATACATATTTAATTCTCCTGAACAAGCATTGATATTAATCCCTTTCTCTATTTTACACACTTACTCCAGCTGATGCAACATACAGTAGTTCCTCTGACACACCATCTGGGCCATAGTAGAGGAGAGGCTGCAACAGAGGGTCATCCACACAGAATGAAATATAATATATGTGTATCTATATGGTCCAACACACAAAATGAGGAATTATAATAGATCTCTTAGGTCCACCATCCCCCCTCAGAACTGTGGTTGGCCCCTGAAACCAAGCACTCTGGAAGTGTGAGGACAAACTACTGCCAAACCATGGCTGCCATAGTGAGGATTAGCAGGGTTGTTGTTCCCAGCCAACTCAGAGAAGGGTGGAAGTGAACCCCCCACTACCCAGACAGTGTGTGTGTGTGTGTGTGTGTGTGTGTGTGTGTGTGTGTGCGTGCGTGCGTGCGTGCGTGCGTGCGTGCGTGCGTGGGATGGAGGCCCCTAGAAGACACAGCTGTTAATGCGTACAGCAGTGTCTGCCATAATCTTAATTGAAATCTCCTAGCCGCCCTCTCCCTCTGTGTGCGTTTGCTGAAGTAGAGAAACATTTTCTTTCACTAAGCTCACCTCAGTTTGTGTGTGTGTGTGTGCGTGCGTACTTTCATGTGTTGAAAAATACATAAGGTTGTTCCATCACTATGCTGAAACAACAATACATAGGCCTACATTTTAAAAAACGATCAAAGATAAACAGAATAAAGTGAGACTTATTTCCAATAGGGTCTTTTTGACCAAGAGCAGAGGTTATACAATGATAAAATGGAGGGCCCATTCTATTTACAAGAAGATGATGCAGTCTTTTGCTGCAGTGGAGCGTTGAACTCAAATGACTAGCTTAGCGTCTAGCTGATTACTGAGCTGAAATTCAGGTAGCAGTGAAAGTCAAGCTGACAGCTATCCTGACAGTCTGTGCATCAGTGTGTTCCCTCCCTCATCTACACGACCCCATTATGAAACAGCCTGCATGCTAAGCAGGGCACAATTCCCTTCCCCATCACAGCACCTGATGGAGAACGGAAATGATTCAAATGAATATCAATCCATTCCAATAAATTGAGATCCCAGCTTAACTTCAAACAATTACTCTGCTAAACGCCTCACTGTTACAACATTTATTTTGAGAGAAAAAATCTAATTAGGCTGGAAGGTGAAAAAGTTAGGAAGAATGAAAAGGGTGCTCAATGTAGTCGTTCAAGAGACTGCTCCCTTTCTTTAAAAGCAGTGTTTGACATGTTTGTAATTTTTAAAATGTAACTAGGCAAGTCAATTAAGAATAAATTCTTATTTATAATGACAGCCTACCTCGGGCCAAACCCGAACGACGCCCAATTGTGCGCCGCCCTATGGGACTCCCAATCACGGCTGGATGTGATACAGCCTGGATTCAAACCAGGGACTGTAGTGATGCCTCTTGCACTGAGATGCAGTACCTTAGACCGCTGCGCCACTCGGGAATATGGGTGTGCCTGGGCTTGCTTGCACTGAGATGCAGTACCTTAGACCACTGCGACACTCGGGAGCATGGGTGCGCCTGGGCTTGCTTGCACTGAGATGCAGTACCTTAGACCGCTGCGCCACTCGGGAGCATGGGTGCGCCTGGGCTTGCTTGCACTGAGATGCAGTACCTTAGACCGCTGCGCCACTCGGGAGCATGGGTGCGCCTGGGCTTGCTTGCACTGAGATGCAGTACCTTAGACCGCTGCGCCACTCGGGAGCATGGGTGCGCCTGGGCTTGCTTGCACTGAGATGCAGTACCTTAGACCGCTGCGCCACTCGGGAGCATGGGTGCGCCTGGGCTTGCTTGCACGGAGATGCAGTACCTTAGACCGCTGCGCCACTCGGGAGCATGGGTGCGCCTGGGCTTGCTTGCACTGAGATGCAGTACCTTAGACCGCTGCGCCACTCGGGAGCATGGGTGCGCCTGGGCTTGCTTGCACTGAGATGCAGTACCTTAGACCGCTGCGCCACTCGGGAGCATGGGTGCGCCTGGGCTTGCTTTACCGTATCCGCTCAAGCTTCGCCTTAACTCTCTTTTGTCTGTCATTTAATGCAGTGAAACTCACTGGTCAGACAGTACAGACACTGTTCCTGACATTCAATGGAATAAAGAACATCCTAAAATCTAGGGATGTGTTCTACAGATGATGATGTTGCAATATTATGGGGAAGTACACTCCAAATGTAATAACTTTCAGTCGGCCAATATCAGAGAGCATCATGATAGTCCTATCCCTGAATCCCTATCCCTGAACAGCCAATGTTGGTTGTTAGGGAATGTGAGGACACATTTGTGTATTATTGTGAACAAGCTTACTATCTTTGATCTACCCATGTAGACCTTAATACTGATATTAGTAGATGCTGTTAATTCTAGCTGCACTGTCATTTCTTCTGCATTTCCCCTGATCTGACATCGACGCTCTACAAAGCCCAACACTTTTATGATATTTTATGGCTTTGACTTCTGACAAGTGATAATGGCACGCAGCATGGTATTGCAAAAAAAGCACCAAATCAATTATAAGTACAAGACGTGGGGGATTTAAACGCTGGCTTAATCCTTAAAGAGGCATCACATTGTGTTTCTTAGCGACCCCTTTGGTTCAAGCCAGCCGCTGTGCTGCAGCTGACTACTGATGGTTCAGATTAGAAGTACCTTCTGAAACGACTTGCCTACTGAAAACCGTCCTCTCTGCTGGAGCACCAGATAAGAGTTTGAAGTGTGTTCAGCGAGATGCTCGACAGCCATGTTCAATGCCAAGGCCTTATCACCATATAAAAGGCTGGAGGAAATGTCCTGTACTTTCTGTTCTGCTTCTGTTTTTCTCTTTTCACTGTCAGCCATAATTTGATATCCAACTACTGTCAGATATAGGCTGCTTCTTTGTCTGAAATGCAAGAAGAGCTCTAGGCCTGTTGTTGTGTATCGTCTGTTTGGTCTGCACTCTGATAAGTCCTGCAAAGGCCTCTGGGAAATATGGGCTACTGAGGGATTGGACAGGGTGAAAAGGCAAAAGTCTGGCCTGGGTGTAATGAACATCAAGTTTAACCACTTATTAACTGCCCTCCCATGTTTTTCTCCAGAACTGTTGCCAAGCAACTTGCAGGGGCACAATCTAGTGACCTAATAGAACACATTAACCCCATAGGTATATAACCCCATTATCTGTGCTACAATCACATGGACTCCGAAATACTGCTGTCATCCATCACTCTGCCGAGCTAACGGCCCATTATTTCCATCAGTGTGTTACTGAGAAGAAGGCAGGTGGTGGGTAGTGACCCTGGTTAACACTGCGCTCGTTGGTGCCGCTGTATTTTACACACTCCCCTCTATGCCCCACGCGCCTCACCTCCAACGCGCACACACACACACACTCAGACTCCAAACTTGGCGCCAACTCTGTGGTCTATCACTCTAGCGTGAAACTAAAACAGGATAAAGTAATTTAACAGCTTGATGAACAAACTCCCCAGCACTGACTCCGGAATCTCAACTCTCACCTGGCTTACAGTATCTTTTGTCAACCCAGCAATCACGATATGCCCTTTAATCATTTGTATTTTATTTCACAACGTTAACTTCAATATCATTACATGCTTTGCAAGCCACATCTACAGCTATTAGTCTGACTGCAGGTGGGCCACCACCAGGTAACTTCTGTGGAACAGTTGGGTTCCCCTTGGTTAGCTAGAGGCAACCAAGGGAAATTATAATGGAAACTAGATAATAAAGTTAGACTTTGGAAACCTTTCACCTCTGAACATTTCTTAATTCAAAGGACTTTTATTTCAAAGTTTGGATCATCTTTGACACGTGTCATGGACGTTAATTCTCATCAGCCTTAATGTCCACTCTTCTTGTACATGGGCCAAAATCAGCCAGGGTAAGAGACATGGCTGTTTTTAATCCATGCCAGGCAAAGATGGCGAGGTCCTGAAGGCGGAGGGAGCCTCTCACTCAATGAAAGAGTCTGTCCTGCCATCTGTTCCCTCTCTTCACTCCTTTAGCCTTAGAGCTCTCTCTCTCCATCTCTCTCTCGCATTCCATAAGTAATTTTTCATCTCTGCCACCTTGCCACTCTATTTCTTCATCCTTCGATCTTGTCTTCCTTTGTGTTTCTGTCTTTCTCTTCTAGCCACCAGTTCCATCTCTCTTTCTCTCTTTCCGCAAATTCTCCTTTGTTTTCTCTATCTTCTTAGTTTTCTGTTCTCTCTCCCTCATTCGTTCTCTCTTCGATGGCGCTATTTGTTTCCTTAGTATATCAGGCTCTTGAGGCTTACACCATCTCTCCTCCTAATCCTGGGTTGGCAGGGTGGTGTCATCAACCAGATTCATCTGTCTCCTCAGCATTACCATTCGTTTAGCTGGCTCCATGATCCATGAAGACTTCAAGGGACACACCTGCAGGCCATATTTCCAATGGCAAAAACAATGCCATATTTTCAATGAAGTACTATTGTAATAGCAGAGTTTTCAACTTAAGGCCAAGTGCCACACCCTCATAGGGTACTTTTTTTTCACTTAATCATATCACAAATAATGTTTTACCAGTGTAAAGTAGACACAAATATAATACTTTTGTCTATTAAAACGTTTCTGAAATACTTCAGAACAATATGCAAATGTTATTTACAACATATCAACAATTCAACAATTCCCTCAGGGCAAGTCTGGAGAATATACAGTGCCTTGCGAAAGTATTCGGCCCCCTTGAACTTTGCGACCTTTTGCCACATTTCAGGCTTCAAACATAAAGATATAAAACTGTATTTTTTTGTGAAGAATCAACAACAAGTGGGACACAATCATGAAGTGGAACGACATTTATTGGATATTTCAAATTTTTTTAACAAATCAAAAACTGAAAAATTGGGCGTGCAAAATTATTCAGCCCCTTTACTTTCAGTGCAGCAAACTCTCTCCAGAAGTTCAGTGAGGATCTCTGAATAATCCAATGTTGACCTAAATGACTAATGATGATAAAGACAATCCACCTGTGTGTAATCAAGTCTCCGTATAAATGCACCTGCACTAGAATCTCAATTCAACGGCTCAGACACAAGAGGCATGTGGCAGGGTCTACAGTCAATCACGGACTACAGGAAGAAATCCAGCCCAGTCACGGACCAGGATGTCTTGCTCCCAGGCAGACTAAATAACTTTTTTGCCCGCTTTGAGGACAATACAGTGCCACTGACACGGCCTGCAATGAAAACATGCGGTCTCTCCTTCACTGCAGCTGAGGTGAGTAAGACATTTAAACGTGTTAACCCTCGCAAGGCTGCAGGCCCAGACGGCATCCCCAGCCGCGCCCTCAGAGCATGCGCAGACCACCTGGCCGGTGTGTTTACGGACATATTCAATCAATCCCTATACCAGTCTGCTGTTCCCACATGCTTCAAGAGGGCCACCATTGTTCCTGTTCCCAAGAAAGCTAAGGTAACTGAGCTAAACGACTACCGCCCCGTAGCACTCACATCCGTCATCATGAAGTGCTTTGAGAGACTAGTCAAGGACCATATCACCTCCACCCTACCTGACACCCTAGACCCACTCCAATTTGGTCCAAATAGGTCCACAGACGATGCAATCTCAACCACACTGCACACTGCCCTAACCCATCTGGACAAGAGGAATACCTATGTGAGAATGCTGTTCATCGACTACAGCTCGGCATTCAACACCATAGTACCCTCCAAGCTCGTCATCAAGCTCGAGACCCTGGGTCTCGACCCCGCCCTGTGCAACTGGGTACTGGACTTCCTGACGGGCCGCCCCCAGGTGGTGAGGGTAGGCAACAACATCTCCTCCCCGCTGATCCTCAACACTGGGGCCCCACAAGGGTGCGTTCTGAGCCCTCTCCTGTACTCCCTGTTCACCCACGACTGCGTGGCCACACACGCCTCCAACTCAATCATCAAGTTTGCGGACAACACAACAGTGGTAGGCTTGATTACCAACAACGACGAGACGGCCTACAGGGAGGAGGTGAGGGCCCTCGGAGTGTGGTGTCAGGAAAATAACCTCACACTCAACGTCAACAAAACTAAGGAGATGATTGTGGACTTCAGGAAACAGCAGAGGGAACACCCCCCTATCCACATCGATGGAACAGTAGTGGAGAGGGTAGCAAGTTTTAAGTTCCTCGGCATACACATCACAGACAAACTGAATTGGTCCACTCACACAGACAGCATCGTGAAGAAGGCGCAGCAGCGCCTCTTCAACCTCAGGAGGCTGAAGAAATTCGGCTTGTCACCAAAAGCACTCACAAACTTCTACAGATGCACAATCGAGAGCATCCTGGCGGGCTGTATCACCGCCTGGTACGGCAACTGCTCCGCCCTCAACCGTAAGGCTCTCCAGAGGGTAGTGAGGTCTGCACAACGCATCACCAGGGGCAAACTACCTGCCCTCCAGGACACCTACACCACCCGATGTTACAGGAAGGCCATAAAGATCATCAAGGACATCAACCACCCGAGCCACTGCCTGTTCACCCCGCTATCATCCAGAAGGCGAGGTCAGTACAGGTGCATCAAAGCTGGGACCGAGAGACTGAAAAACAGCTTCTATGTCAAGGCCATCAGACTGTTAAACAGCCACCACTAACATTGAGTGGCTGCTGCCAACACATTGACACTGACACTGACTCAACTCCAGCCACTTTAATAATGGGAATTGATGGGAAATGATGTAAATATATCACTAGCCACTTTAAACAATGCTACCTTATATAATGTTTACATACCCTACATTATTCATCTCATATGCATACGTATATACTGTACTCTATATCATCGACTGCATCCTTATGTAATACATGTATCACTAGCCACTTTAACTATGCCACTTTGTTTACATACTCATCTCATATGTATATACTGTACTCGATATCAGCTACTGTATCTTGCCTATGCTGCTCTGTACCATCACTCATTCATATATCCTTATGTACATATTCTTTATCCCCTTACACTGTGTATAAGACAGTAGTTTTGGAATTGTTAGTTAGATTGCTTGTTGGTTATTACTGCATTGTCGGAACTAGAAGCACAAGCATTTCGCTACACTCGCATTAACATCTGCTAACCATGTGTATGTGACAAATAAAATTTGATTTGATTTGATAGTCTCAGAGGTCCGTTAAAAGCGCAGAGAGCATCATGAAGAACAAGGAACACACCAGGCAGGTCCGAGATACTGTTGTGAAGAAGTTTAAAGCCGGATTTGGATACAAAAAGATTTCCCAAGCTTTAAACATCCCAAGGAGCACTGTGCAAGCGATAATATTGAAATGGAAGGAGTATCAGACCACTGCAAATCTACCAAGACCTGGCCGTCCCTCTAAACTTTCAGCTCATACAAGGAGAAGACTGATCAGAGATGCAGCCAAGAGGCCCATGATCACTCTGGATGAACTGCAGAGATCTACAGCTGAGGTGGGAGACTCTGTCCATAGGACAACAATCAGTCGTATATTGCACAAATCTGGCCTTTATGGAAGAGTGGCAAGAAGAAAGCCATTTCTTAAAGATGTTCATAAAAAGTGTTGTTTAAAGTTTGCCACAAGCCACCTGGGAGACACACCAAACATGTGGAAGAAGGTGCATTGGTCAGATGAAACCAAAATTGAACTTTTTGGCAACAATGCAAAATGTTATGTTTGGCGTAAAAGCAACACAGCTCATCACCCTGAACACACCATCCCCACTGTCAAACATGGTGGTGGCAGCATCATGGTTTGGGCCTGCTTTTCTTCAGCAGGGACAGGGAAGATGGTTAAAATTGATGGGAAGATGGATGGAGCCAAATACAGGACCATTCTGGAAGAAAACCTGATGGAGTCTGCAAAAGACCTGAGACTGGGACGGAGATTTGTCTTCCAACAAGACAATGATCCGAAACATAAAGCAAAATCTACAATGGAATGGTTCAAAAATAAACATATCCAGGTGTTAGAATGGCCAAGTCAAAGTCCAGACCTGAATCCAATCGAGAATCTGTGGAAAGAACTGAAAACTGCTGTTCGCAAATGCTCTCCATCCAACCTCACTGAGCTCGAGCTGTTTTGCAAGGAGGAATGGGAAAAAATTTCAGTCTCTCGATGTGCAAAACTGATAGAGACATACCCCAAGCGACTTACAGCTGTAATCGCAGCAAAAGGTGGCGCTACAAAGTATTAACTTAAGGGGGCTGAATAATTTTGCACGCCCAATTTTTCAGTTTTTGATTTGTTAAAAAGTTTGAAATATCCAATAAATGTCGTTCCACTTCATGATTGTGTCCCACTTGTTGTTGATTCTTCACAAAAAAATACAGTTTTATATCTTTATGTTGAAATGTGGCAAAAGGTCGCAAAGTTCAAGGGGGCCGAATACTTTCGCAAGGCACTGTATCTAAGGATAACCACACAACATTTGGTGAAAATGCCTCTGAAGCTGTGAAAATGGAGTTAGCATGTGGGAGGGGTCTGACTTTCGGAAAATGGCAGTTAAAGACAAGTACGCTGAATTTAGACTATCAAATAACAAACACCTATTTGGACCCAATCCCCATCTCTTCAAAGTAAGTTACTAAATATAGTCCAGTTTGTAACATTCTCTATGAAATGGCCTTTTAAATGATGTGTATGTCCATTTTAAAGTGGTTCAAATGTATTGAAATGTTGATGACGGTAGTATGATTAACTAAAGAAAACATACATTTGCATCAAGGTTTTGACATTTTTATATTTACTTTTTGAAAATATTAATATTAAATGGACAAAATACCAACAAATCTCAAAATGAATAGGAGGATGTAAAAATATAATTTCAGCCTGTGGGGCCTTAAAAAGGCTGTTACAATGTTAACATTAGAGCCCAACTTTCATATTTTGGTTCAGTTGAGTGAGAACGGGTCCACACTTCCTCTTTCAGTTTACATGTTGAGTTGTTTTAATGTTGGGTGTCATGTTTCATTGGCCTGGTGGGTCTTACAGATAGGGATGAAATCTAACCAACTCGTATTTTATCATCCATTTTGCACAGTATGACCAGCCTTTCCTTCTTTATTTTATTCCACATTTCATTAGTTGCCACAACTAGGTTAAGCCACAATTAAACCACAGAGCTAGCACTCCAATTAAAAAACACAACAAATCAAAAGACATCCCCTGCTGGCTTGTGTCACATCAACCGTTTTGTTTGGGTGTAATATAAAAGAAAACGGATGCCTGGGCAACAAGAGATTACCAATGCAGCCACGGCCTTTGGAATTCCAATGGAGACATGTTTGCTGGTATGCCACTTTCCTCAGGCAGGCCTCCCCATTACTGCATCCAATCAAAGTGATGACATGGGTTTCTGAATCGTTTACATTCACCGGCTTTACACAGAGAGCTGCTTTGATGTTTCCCTATTGAAAATATTATATTGTGGCCCAAGGCAGATACAGTACTGTAGTTCAGGATGGAATTATACTTACATGCCGTATGAGACTTAAAACAGTAACAGTCTAGCATGCACGCTGTTGCATTGTGTGAGTCATTATAGTGTAACAGAATCGTAGGTGATGTACTATGTCACTGTGTCACGCATAGACTGGACATGCATGTGATCTGCTGTACATGGCATCCATATACTCATCCATCTGCAAAGGTAGATACTGTAGCTGACGGAGAGTCTACAGAGTCTAGACCATGACTGAATTCATACTAGATCAATTATAGTCGGGCCTTTCAGTGTTCAGTTCTTCTTCTTGCCTTCATTCTAGCCCACCAAGACACCTCAGCCAACCCCAGCCATTTCAAATGCCATATCAATGTGCAAAAGGTCTTCAGCCAGGCGGTAATTTGACATCATGTTCTTCGCTCACCCAGAGCAAATTATATCAGCGTAGTTGCCCTGTCCATTTGCTTTTCCTAGCGAAGTGTCCCTGTGCAAACAGTACTGGCTCTGGAGATCTAATGTACCCAACAGTATGTTCAGAAGCTCACTGCACCAGAGCATGAACTAAACATGCCTTAAATATTGTATGTTTTTATTGCATTAGAATTGTAAATATTGTGATTTGTATGATTATGTGCAGGGCACCCTTGTAAAGGAGGCCTTGGTCTCAATGGGATTTCCCTTCTTTTTTTTTAAAGGTTTACAAAATAAATGCTTCCTCACTTTCATAAGAAGCTCCCGATGGGTTAAAAACAAATGAGTGTTACATAAAACACTCCTTTATGGAAGATATTTGATATGCAATGAAGTGTTCTGATTTCCTGCAGACATTGGGGAGATGGTGGTGATCTGTTCTTCTCATTAGTCTCCTCCTTTATGTCGATCTGTTCATTCTGTTTGTGTGCCACGGGAGGGAGAAAGGAGAGGGGAGGAGAGGGGGAGCTGGATCAA
This sequence comes from Oncorhynchus tshawytscha, assembly GCF_018296145.1. NCBI lineage: Eukaryota > Metazoa > Chordata > Actinopteri > Salmoniformes > Salmonidae > Oncorhynchus > Oncorhynchus tshawytscha. The sequence goes on along the minus strand of NC_056434.1, from coordinate 76,640,986 downwards.
AGTGCTGACTAAGTGCTGCTGGTTTACATAGGCAGCAATCATACACTATAATATATGAGAATCATACTGTATAAAATAATTGATGAGAACCATAGACGTTGGGG